>NC_023752.2:39714407-39745263 GCF_000499845.2 Phaseolus vulgaris | reverse complement strand
GCTGATTCCACCTGGCCATTCGTCTGAGGGTGCTCGACGGATGCAAACACTTGTTGAATTCCAACCCCTTCGCAAAGCTTCTTCAACAGGTGGCTTGCAAACTGCGTCCCATTATCTGACACCAGGCGCTTAGGCACTCCAAACCGGCACACGATGTTCTTCCATACAAACCTTCGATCTTGTGTGCGGTGATCTGGGCCACTGGTTCTGCTTCAATCCACTTGGTGAATACTCAATCGCCACCACCAAGTACTTCATCTGCCTGATCGCCAGTGGAAAGGTCCCAGGATGTCGATTCCCCAAGTATGAAACGGCCAAGGGCTATAGATCGACTTCAACTCCTCGGGAGGTGCCTTATGCCAATCGGCGTGCTGCTGGCATTGTTTGCAGCATTGGGCATACTTCTTGCAATCTTCTCTCATGGATGGCCAATAGTAGCCTGCACGGAGAGTCCTCGCGGCCAGAGCTCGACCCCCGACGTGACTTCCACATATTCCTTCGTGGAGCTCTGCCATAATTCTCGTGCACTTCTCGCCGTGTATACATTCCAGGAGTGGGTGAGTGAACCCAAACCTGTACAGATCGCCATCAATCAATGTATACTTGCTGGAATTTTTCTTTACCTTCCTAGCTTCTGTTGGATCAGCGGGAGGAGGCCATCTGCCAAGCACCGCTTGTACTGTGTTATCCAAGTGTCTGGCTCATGGGTGGCGCAGACCTGCATCACGTCCACCTTCTCTCCTCGACATGCTCTAATTCTCGGCGATCTCAGAGTTTCTTGCGTCAAAGACTTATGGCTTCTCGCTCTTCTCCGTCGACTTGCTTATCTGAAGGACCAGGTGATCTGCTACAAATGCCCTCGGCGTCTTCAGAGTTTCTTGAATCACCGTCCTCTGCCTACCCCCCTTGCCTGAACTGGCGAGCTTAGCAAGCAAGTCAGCTCGGGCATTCTGTTCTCGGGGCACATGTACCACTTCAAAAGAGGCAAAGGAACTCTTCAATTCCTGCACATACGCCAAGTAAGCCGCCATTTGTGGATCTTTAGCCTGGAACTCGCCTGTTACTTGCCCTGTGACTAGCAGCGAGTCACTCTTAGCCATCAGCACCCTAGCTCCCATCTCCTTGGCCAGCAGAATCCCGGCGATCAGCGCCTCATACTCTGCTTGATTGTTGCTGGCTTTGAAGGCGAATCTCAACGATTGTTCGATCAGCACGCCGTTGGGTCCTTCCAATATGACTCCAGCACCGCTACCCTGCTGGTTCGACGATCCATCCACCGAGAGTACCCAACGGAAGTCATCTCCTTCAACCCGCGTCGCCTCTGATGAGAGCTCGACTACAAAATCTGCAAAGATTTGCCCCTTGATCGGGCCTCGGGGCTCATATTTAATGTCAAATTCTGACAACTCCACTGCCCACTTCACCATTCTTCCCGCAACGTCAGGTTTCTTCAAGACCTTCTGGATGGGCAGGTCAGTCATCACCAGTATTGTGAAGCTGTGGAAGTAGTGGCGCAACCTCCTCGCCGAAAACACCACAGCCAGCGCAGCCTTCTCCAGGGCCTGATATCTCGTTTCTGGGCCCTGCAACACCTTGCTCACAAAATAAATAGGCTTCTGAGCCTGATCTTGTCCTGGGCGAGCACCGCACTCACCGCCCTCTCAGTCACAGCGAAATACAACCTGAGAGGGATTCCCGCCAGCGGTTTGCACAGAACCGGCGGGCTCGCCAGATACTCCTTCAGCTTGACGAAAGCTTCCTCGCACTCTTTCGTCCAAGCGAACTTGTTATTGCGCCGCAGACATTGAAAATAGGGATGCCCCTTTTCTCCGCTAGCTGACACGAAGCGAGATAGGGCTGCCATCCGACCTGTCAGCTGCTGGACTTCTTTCACTGTAGCCGGGCTTCTCATCGCCAAGATGGCGGCACACTTGTCCGGGTTAGCTTCTATTCCTCTTTCAGTCAAGAGAAAACCCAAAAATTTTCCAGCCTCCACGCCGAAAATGCATTTCTCCGGGTTGAGCTTCAACTTGAACTTGGCGATCGTCGTGAACAATTCTTCCAAGTCTGCAACGTGCTTGCTTTCTCCTGCGAGGTCACGACCATGTCATCGACGTAAGCTTGCACGTTCCTTCCCAGCATGGTGCAAGTACTCGATCCATCACCTCTGGTACGTGGCCCCCGCGTTCTTCAGCCCAAACGGCATCACCTTATAGCAGTAGCACGACCTCTCCGTCATGAAGGCTGTTTTTTCTTCATCCATGGGATGCATCTTGATCTGATTATAGCCCGAGAAGGCATCCAGGAAACTCAGCAGCTTGCACCCTGCAGCACTATCAACCAGGGCATCAATGCTTGGTAAAGGATACGAATCCTTTGGGCAAGCTTTATTCAGATCGGTGAAATCGACGCACATGCGCCATTTCCCGTTGCTCTTCTTCACCAGTACGACATTTGCCAACCATTCAGGGTACTGGACTTCCCTGATGTGGCCTGCAGCGAGGAGTTTCTGGGTTTCGTCCCTGATCGCCTGCCTCCTCCTCTTGAATTTTCTTCTCCTTTGTCGCACCGGTCTCACCATGTTGTCCATCGCCAGATGATGGCACAAGAAGTCGGGATCGATCCCGGGCATGTCCGAAGCGGACCAGCAAACGCGTCCAGATGCCGCTCAATCACCTTGGCGATCTGGTCCTGGAGATCGACCTCCAGAGATCTTCCGAGCTTGAAACTTTCCCTCCGATCTCCTTCTCGAGCCACTGCTCGACAGGTTTGGGCCTGGATTCTCTGGCGATCACCGCCCTGGCGATTCCCTGTTCCCTTGCTTCCTCGGGCGATTCCGCGCCTCTTCCTCCTCCAGGCCAGCATTCCTCTCCCCCAGCTCAGCATCTACCATCTCTACATCCCTTCCGGCGGCCTCCTCTTTACCGGCGGTCTGGGCTTCACACCGGGAGGTGGGGTGGTTGTTACATAGCTCACTGATCTTTTGTTTTTCAGGCTATTCTCATAGCACCTTTTCGCTTCTTTCTGATCAGACTTTATCGTGATCACCACCCCTTCCATGGACGGCACTTCACCTTCATGTGCCGAGTCGACGGAATGGCGCCTATCCTGTTAAGAGTGGGCCTTCCCAACAGGATGTTATATGCTGAAGGGGCGTTTACGATGAGGTACTTGATTTTCTCCGTCCTCGACCCAGCCTCATCTGTAAACGTGGTTCTCAGCTCAATGTACCCCCTGACCTCCACCTGGTCGCCAGCGAACCCATACAAGCACCCTCCATAGGGCCTTAGCTGGTCAAGGGGCAATTCCAGCTGCGTGAAAGTCGGCCAGAACATCACGTCTGCCGAGCTTCCTTGGTCCACCAGAACTCTGTGGACCTTCCTTCCCCCGTGATCAACGAAATAACTATGGGATCGTTGTCATGAGGCACAACGTCCCGAAGATCCTGCTTGTGAACGTAATGTCCACTTCCGGCGAGTGATCTTCAAACATGTCCACTGCCATCACCGATCGCGCATACTTTTTCCTCTGCGATGCGGTGCATCCACCACCTGAGAAACCCCCTGCAATGGTGTGGATCTCCCCATGGATAGGCATCTCGTGTTGCTGGGCTTCTCCACCTGCTGGCTGGGAACTCGACGCTCCCCCGTCCTTCTGTCCAGCAGATAGTCGTTTAGGAACCCGCTCTTAACCAGATCGTCGAGCTGGTATCCTAAAGACAAACACGAGTCCAGGTTGTGGCCAAACACTGGTGGAACTCGCACCAGGCGTCCGGCTTTGACCCCAGCACCTTGTCGCCCACCTTCTCGGGCGCCTTCAACCTAGCAGATATGTTAGGGATAGCGATCAGGTCCGCTAGTCCCATGACGAATTTGTGCTTAGGCGGGCGATTGTATTCCCGGCGTGTTGTTGGGTTGTTGGCGCGCTTGGCTTCTTCCCTTATTTCTCCTATCGTAAGGATAGCGAGTCCTTTGGTCTTTCTGGCCGCCGCCGCCGTTTCCAGCACCCTCGGCTGGATCCTGGTCTGGGCGCGTGGCCTGGCGGGAGCCACGCTGCCTCTCTTCTCGGCGACTTCACTCTCGTCGGCGATGTGGGCCACCGCAAGTCGCCTGACTTCAGCAAACGTCGCTGGATGAGCCCTGATCAAGGCCTCGCAGAATGGCCCTGGCTGCACGCCCTTCTTGAAGGCATAGACCAGCATTTCTTCATCCTTGGCCGGCGATCTGACCATCTGCGCTCCGAAGCGATTGAGGTAGTCTCTGAGGGACTCCCCATGGTACTGCCTTATATCAAACAGATCATAGGACACCCTGGGCGGTGCCTTATTCACAATGTACTGCTCGACAAAGATTTTCGAGAATTGTTGAAAATTGGTTATGTGGCCATTAGGCAGGCTCACAAACCACTCCATCGCCGTTCCCTGGAGCGTGCTCACGAACATCTTGCAGTAGACGGCGTCGACCCTCCCGACAGCATCATCTGCGTGTGGAACGTGGTCAGATGAGCCTCTGGATCCTCCACGCCGGTAAAAACAGCTTTAACCGGAACCACGCTCGTGGGAATTGGCGTGTCGGTAATCGCCTGAACGAAAGGCATTGGGAAACACACGAGGTGGCGTCGACGGTGCCACCTCTTCAGCAGAAGAACGTCCCTGCTGCTCCTGAAGAGCTCGACGCAGCTCCTCAGCTACCTTGCTGAGCTCCTCGTTCCTGGCGCGAGAGGCGACCAGGTCCTCATGTATCCTTGCCTGCTCTACGCGCGAGGCTTCCACAGTTGCCTGCAACGAGCGCATCATCTCTGCCATCTGCGCCATGGTCATGGCGGCGTCGCCTTCAGCAGCGACAGGAGCCACGGGACTGGAACGATTGCTTCTCATTTTCTCATTAACTTCAGCGAACCACAGAATACAGCAAACAACACTTCAACCACGATCGAATCAGCGATCAATCGGAGAAAACTCAAGAAACTGCGCAAGAACTCAAGAACACCGCAAACCTTCGCAGAAAACCACAAAAGAACTCGAACTTCCACCAAACAGATTGCGCGCAAGCAACAAAAGACCTCACTCCACCGATTGAAACCAACAAACGGTACAAAACGCAAACTCACCGAACGAAACTCAAAGAAACTGCGAACGACGGTTGCACCAGCACACAACCGCAGAAAACCTCGAAAACTTCCACGAACTCACGCTGTGGATGGGAGCAGTTTTACACGGCCCCACGGTGGGCGCCTGATGATCCTGCCTGTTGACCGGAGCGCTGGAGAATGCCTCGTCAAAGGATCGACGTGCGCACCGCTTCTCACCTTCGTTCCTCCCTGGATCTACTTCAAGAACCTGCAAAGAAACGACACGGCGCCGCTGCGGCCGATCGCACTCCGACGCTCAAGTCAGTGACGGTATCACCAAATACTAAGAACAGAACCGTGCAAATCCTCTCTCACAACAGCTCTGTCACTCGCAAGCGTAAAGTGTATGAACTGAACGTGCGTACCTCAGAAAGTCTGTTAAGAACTCTTATATACCTGGTGGTTTTCTCTCTCCTGGCAGTTACAGACTTGGACACGTGGCTCGCATCCAACTGTACACGTGCCATCATCTGGAGGCTCCCTGACTTGGCGCTGCTTCTACTCTCATTTTGGCTAAGTTACTATGCATGGTACTGCCCAGTGCATAGCTAACTTAGGAGTGCGATCTCTACTGAACTGGCGAGTTAGGGCCTTCATACACCTTCCCTGTGGTCTCGCCGGCCGCCTTCATAATCTGCTTCTCCTCATCTTCGGCGATGTGCTTGTTCTGGCGATCTCGACGCTTGGTCGCCTGGTCTGCATCTGGCGACTTGATCTTTAACCTGGCGATCGCCTATTCTGGTAAACTGGAAGTCGGAACACGCCAGCTTAACAACTGGCGACTACACGTGCCCCCGACTTCCTTCCCTTCTTGCCAACCTGGCGCCTTGTCAACACGCCTACACTGTAGCAGGATGCCACGTCATCATACCCGACTACCAGGGCGGTACAACTGCCAAGCTGATTAAGCTTGAATTCTCTGCCAAAGCTCTCAAGAGTTATATTGGTATTGTTCTTATTTCTGCTTTATCTTTGCCTATACCTTTACTTGCTTTGTTGTTGTTAACTGCATGTCTTGACCCTTCATTTTTACTTGTTGTCTTTGTGCATACATGGCCATCAATGAGTACAAAAAGAAGAAGTAGGTCGATTTGTTGGCCAAGCGTAGGGCGGCCACTGTTGGTGCGGGCACCTCTACCCCTGCTAATCCTCCTTCTTCCGCTACCTCTACCCCGAATGCATCTGAACCAGCCCCTGTTGACAACAGGCAAAAAGGGGTGGTGGCGATCGCTGGCTCAGAGGACAAGGATACCTGCACGGGTCTCGTCTTCAAAATGCCAAGGGTGGGCGACGTCAAGGCGACAACACACTCCACCTCCGATGGGCACGCACCATCCTTCCACGACAATCCCCCAAGCGCTTCTTCCCCTCGCGACCTTGTTGTACATGAAGGTAGGGGGAGAGTGCCTCTGAAAGCCATCAACCGCCTCCCGCTCCTGAGCTCCCTGCTCTTCTCCAAGAAGCCCTCAAATGCTTCAAGACCAGGAGATGGTGGAGAGCTTGGAGGGCAACCTCCGCTAAGGCCGCGTGGCCGAAGGCCTTGGAGACTTCCTTGTTGCGTCCAGCCTTGCTCTCAGCAAGGAACAAGACGCATAAGTCTTGAGGGCTAGGGTGGCAAAGCTGGAGGAGGAGTTATCCCTGAAAACCAAAGCATTCTCCAACCGCAAAACCGCCATGTACCAAGAGCTGGCGAGCCTTCGTCAATCCGAAAAGGAGGTCAAGAGGCTTCTATTTGAGAAGTCTCAGGAAATCGTCCAATTGGAAGCGAAGATCTTGCCTCTTCGAAACAAAGTGGTCGACCTGGAGGAGAAGGTCGAGGGAATGCAGGACAAGAGGGCCACCCAACGCGAAGTCCAACTGGGGCAAGTAGAAGGGAGCTGGCTGATAAGGTTGAGCTCTTCAAGAAGACAAAAGAGGAGCTCACCAACGACGACGCTAATGCTTACGACGAGGGGTTCCAAGATGTCATAATTCATTTTGCCTGCATGCATCCTGAGGTTGGTGTTTCCCCTTTCAATGAGTCCAAGTGTGTCATTGGTGGGCAACTCGTGCTTAGAGAGTAGCCACCTTGTAAATTTTTCTTCTTGATGACTCGCACCTTGTGCACATGTATATATTTATGAGCATCTTATCTTTCTTGAATTGCTCTTGTCTTGATCATTTAATTGCTTTCACTTGCATTAACCTCGACTAACAGTGCCTTCGACATTACTTTGCCCCTTATGTAGCACGCTTTAACTTCATACGCTTTATCTCTTGCCCTTTATTATCTTCAAGGCACTGATGATGTGTGCGCAGATCCTTTAACAGGCTCAACCTTTGTTGTTCAAGGATAAGGAAAACTCCTCTTGCTGTTTTTGATCTTCTTCTTGCAAGGTAAGGCTTCTTGCTGATCTCTACCCCCTTCAGATCGACGGGAATGTCTTACTGGTAACATTGGTGAACCACACCACTCTCGACCTTGGCTTACAAGCAAGGGAGAATTGTATCCTTCTGATCTCGACCCTGTATCATGAGGGTAAAGGTGAATTTAATTGGTGAGCCATACTGTTCAATCCTAGAGTTCCCGCACAAGAGGGAGGCTCACTGAGGAGCCATACTATTTCCTACCTCGGTGTTTCTAACCCCAGTGAACGGTTCTTACCGACCTCATCCTTGTTGTATGAAGTAAAGGGATAGGTCCTTAATTACTGACCACAACCTTGCTGTAAAAATTCAAGGGACAGGTCTCTAACGGTTGAACCATATTATTTTCAGCCTTGGTGAACTTACGCAAGAGGGAGGCTCACGAGGAACTATACCATTCCCAACCTTGGCGTATCACTTCAAGGGAGAGGTTCATTAACTAGCGAACCATACTTTCTCCGCCTTGGTAAACTCACACAAGAGGGGCTCACTGGGGAACCATACTACCTCTGATCTTGGTGTATCACTTCAAGGGAGAGGTTCATTAACTAGCGAAGCATACTATTATTCGCCTTGGTGAACTCACACAAGAGGGGGCTCACTGGGGAACCGTACTACCTCCGATCTTGGTGTATCACTTGGGAGACAACTTGTCTTCTAGCTGGTACGGGTGGGCTTTTTGCATCACCAAGTCGTCGACCTGAAACTGCCGAGGTCTCACCTTGCTCCTCCCTCACTTCGTGCAGTAGGTCCAGGTTCACCTTTCTCTCTTCATTGGACTCTTCAACCACGAAGTTCTGGAAACGCGGTGAGTTCTCCTGGATTTCTACTGGAATCATTGCGTCTAAACCGTACACCAAGCTAAAGGGTGTTTCTCTGGTTGTGGACTGAGGAGTAGTGTGGTAATCCCACACTATTCTAGGAACTTCTTCTGCCCAGGTCCCTTTGGCTTTGTCTAGCCTTCTCTTCAGACCTCTTAGCAGAACTCGGTTGGTAGACTCGACCTGCCCGTTCGTCTAAGGGTGTTCAACTGATGCGAACACTTGTTTTACTCCCAGCTCTGTACATAACTTGCCCAATTGCTGGCTTGCAAATTGGGTACCATTGTCAGACACCAACCTCTTTGGCATTCCAAAGCGGCATACTATGTTCTTCCACACAAAGTGCTGGATCTTATGGGCTGTAATCTGCACCACTAGCTTAGTCTTTATCCAATTTGTGAAGTATTCTATGGCAACCACGAGGTATTGCATCTGTCGCACTACTAAAAGGGAAGGCCCCAAAATGTCAATCTCCTAAGTATGAAATGGCCATGGGCTATAAATCGACCTCAGCTCCTCTGGAGGCGCCTTGTGCCAGTCAACATGCAATTGGCATTGCTTGCACCGCTGTGCATACTTCGTGCAATCTTCCCTCATGGTTGGCCAATAATATCCTGCATGAATTGCCTTTGACGAGAGAGATTGGTCGCCGATGTGGCTACCACATATCCCTTCATGCAGTTCTGCCATAATGCACGTGCACTGCTCACCACTTACACACACCAGGATAGGGTGGGTGAACCCATGCCTGAACAACTTTCCATCGATCAAGGTGTACTTAATTTTTCTTTATTTTCCTAGCCTCTGTAGGCTCTAACTAGAGTATCCCATCGGCCAAAGAGCATTGGTAGGGTGTCATCCAAGTTTCTCTTGTTTCAATTTGGTAAACCTGCGACGACATCTCCCCGGCAACTGGGTACACACTTATTCTGGGCATTTTCAAAGTCTCCTGCGTTAACGACCGATGACTCCTCCTCAAGCCTTCCGATGTGCTGATTTGCTGGACCTCTTCCATGTTGTTTGTGGTAGTTCGAGGTGTCCTTAGGGACTCCTGAATAACTGTCCTCTGTCTGCCCCCTTGCCCGAACTGGCGAGTTTTGCAAGCAAGTCTGCTCGGGCGTTTTGTTATCTGGGGACGTGGACTAACTCGAACAACTCAAACGATTCCTTCAGAACCTGGACATACTCTAGGTAGGCGGCCATCTGGGGATCTTTAGCTTGTTACTCCCCCATGACCTGACCTGTGACTAACAAGGAGTCACTCTTCGCCAGCAAACCTTTCTGATGTGATTCCAATAGCATAGAAGAGAAAGATTCTTGATCTTCTTAGGAATCAACTTGAGTTGGACAATAGTTAGGCACTTTCCTTAGAATTGGATCAATGTTCTAAGTCAAGAACTCACCAAAACTAGCACCAAATCCAAAACTCATATGGAATTTCCAATTATGATCAAATTGAATCCGAAAAGAAATGGAACAAAAGATAAGCAAACTGAAATAGAACTGCTGGAAATTGAACACATTGAACCAAATCAAACAAAGGAAGAATAACTTGCTGGAAAATGGAAATAGCCGAACCAAAAAAGGCAAGAACAATTACGCTAGACATGAAAATGAAGAAGAAACAAAGCTAGAGAATAGAACACTTATGGAGATGGAAGAGTAGGTGATTGATCACGCCACTTGGAGGATGGCTGCTCCAAGATTGGTGTGCTGCCGCCACTTGAGGACACCATGGATCCATCAAGATAAGACTAGAGAAGAAGGCTCAAAAGCTCTCCAATGCTCACTCAAAATTTGAGTATAGTTTCTTTACTCTCAATTCCAATCTGAATTTTACAAAGGGAGCACCTCTATTTATAGCCTAAGGTGCTGAAATGCAAGCTACACAAATTCAAAAACTCCCTCCTAAAAAGCTTCTAGAATCGGCGCCAAAAACAATGCATGAGGAAGGTGTGACCTCTTCCTTCACTTTGGCACCTCCTATTCTACTCCTACACCTATCAACTAACACACCCCCCTAAGACTCCTAACTAAAGACTAAAAGATGCTTTAACAATAGAGGTTTCTAATGTTTCCCTCTAAGCACCTTCAACAATATTCTTTATTATTTAATACTTGGCCTTGCCCTTCATAGGATGGACTTGGGCTTGGGCTTGGGCTTTGGGCTTGGGCCTCTCTTTATTTTATGTCTTCTTTTAATTTTGAGAAGACTAGAAGGAAGAACTTCAAGTGTGATGGTGAATTTCCTCTTCCTTCATTAATAAAAACCTCCTTTACTTGACTCTCATCACTTTCGCTCCCATCTCCTTGGCCAGCAGCATTCCAGCGATCAGGGCCTCATACTCTGTTGACACCAATCCCACTACCCTGTTGGTTTGAGGAACCATCTACAAAGAGTATCCATATGAAACCTGCTCCTTCTTGGTGTGTGGCTGTCGAGGAGAGCTTTACTACAAAGTCAGCGTAAACCTGGCCTTTAATGGGGCCTCTAGGCTCATACTGCACACCAAACTCAGATAGCTCTACCGCCCATTGCACCATCCTGCCTGCCACATTTGGCTTCTGTAAGACCTTGCGAATTGGAAGGTATGTCATTATTATCACGGTGAAGCTCTGGAAGTAGTGGCGAAGTCGTTGCGCTGAGAACACTACTGCCAGGGCTGCTTTCTCTAAGATCTGGTATCTCACCTTTGGCCCCTGCAACACCTTGCTGATGAAGTAGATCTGTTTTGTACCGTCCCGTCATCGGGTGTTGACCGAAGGTCAGAGTCAACACATGATGGGGGCCCCTCGAGGGACCCAAGGAAGAGAAGTCAGCAGGTAGACCGCTCGAGTCGTCGCCCAAGTGAGGCGTCGCCCAAAGAGAAGCATCGCCCAAGTGAGGCGTCGCCCAAAGAGAAGCATCGCCCAAAGAGAACCGTCGCCCAAAGAGAAGCATCGCCCAAAGAGAAGCATCGCCCGAGGGAGAGAGGCGTCGCCGGAGAGGCTTCGGGCCTCGACAGTCCAGAACAGCAGTAAAGAGAAGAGAAAGGCGGCTTCAAGGCCGCAAGTTTAGCACCAGAAGGGGATGCCCTAACTCATGAAGTATCCACGCCACTGCTGGGAGACCCTGGAACAGACACGACCCGTGAGAGGGCCATAACCAGGGAGAACCACGTGCATGGTACGAGAGAAAGGTAGATATACCCCAGGGCAAGTAACCAGTGATTGGGGCACGTGAGTTGGCACCCAGAACGTCAACCCACGAGCCGGAAGCACTTCGCAGGAAAGAGGGCTCACACGATAGAATAACCCTAAGTTGGGTGACGGCACTGTGGGACCCTCTACACAGAATAAACGATCAAGTCAAAGGGACACGTGCTCATTAAAGGTTTCAGTTAAAGTTTGCCAAGGTACGCGTTAATTCAGTTAAAGATTCGAATGTTCCAAGGAATGTTTTTATACGCTTTCAATGCGCTTTAACGCGCTTTAAAGATTAGAGGTGTATAAAAAGGGACCTTGGGGATTTGACAAAGGGACGGAGTTTTAACCTAAATTCACACAGATACATAGAGAGAGAAACCCTAGTTGTCTTCGCGGTGCACTCACAGTGGGCACAAGGCAATTAGGGCAACACCATTCTAGTTCTCAATTTTTAGTGACTTAGCACAGTTTCTTCGACCACCTCCCAAGGGTGTGTCACTTTGATTTTTCTCGCTAGCTGACTTGATCGTCGGAGTGCAAATGGCCACGAGGGCGCCCCTTTTGTTCACTTCTTTTAGTTACTCACAGACGGAGCAAGACGAAGATGCCTAGCTTGCGAGGACAGGCCTCGCGCAAAGACGATCCCGGTCAGCCGGACGGAACATTTGGTGCCCACCGTGGGGCATATATAAAACATCAGTCCCACTACACACGTTTTTCAGTTCCAGTTCCCAAAACCCGGATAAGTTGAGAAAGTTTCCAGAAAGCCATGACCACCAGACCTCCGCGCTCCAGGAGCAAAGAGATGACCATGCAACAACTTGTGGGCATGGTGCAAGGGCTGCAAGAAGCAATGGCAGCCTCAAGAGCAGATCAGGAACGCATGCAGGCGGATCTCACAGCCTCTCTGGCGAGAAACGAGGAGCTCCACCGTACCAACGAGGAGCTACGTCGCGATCGGCGCGATGTAGACGAGCCTGAGACTGCCTCCCCACTTAGGGAATTCACCACACCGTTCTCACAAGCGATCTTAGGAGCAGCAATCCCCAACACGTTCACAGGGCCCAAGGTGACCTTTACAGGAAAGGAGGATCCTGAGGCACACCTCGCGGCGTTCCACACACAGATGATGTTGGTCGGAGGCTCTGACGTCGTAAAATGCAAGCTTTTTATGAGCACTTTAACCGGAATGGCCCTGGATTGGTTCGTCAACCTTCCAGAGGGTCACGTCACGTCCTTTGCTTAACTCTCATGACTATTTAGAGAGCAGTACTTAGCCAACAGGGCCCCAGCCCCGGTCTCGTACGACCTTTTCGACGTGAAACAATTCCAAGGGGAGACCCTGAAGGAGTACATAAGCCGCTTTGGAGCACAAGTGGTGAAGGTGGGTACTACCGATGAACCCATGATTGTATACACATTCAGGAAGGGAGTGCGCTCGGGTCTTTTGGTAAGTCGCTTCACTGCAGGCTTCCCAAGACCTTTGCTGAAGTAAGGCGACGAGCGTTGGAGCACATTGCCTCAGAGGGCGAGGCATACGAGAAGTGCATACCTGCTGCACCTGCACGACCAAGGGCGTAGATACGCACGCAACCCGCTAGGGTCCACGAAGCTGCCACAGAGAGACGGAACCCAGACAGAAAGCGCACCTACGAGGTGAGGAGGGCCCTGCCAAGGACCCGAACTGAAGGAAGGAGAGAGAGGGGTAGACCGCTGAGGCACAACTTTGTGGTGGAGCTCAAAGACCTCATCGTTGTGCCCAACATAGCAGATAGGTTGAGGCCACCAGCGAAGTCTGACAAAATTCTGGGGCCCCACAAGGAGTCGTGGTGCGAATTCCACGAAGCATTTGGACATCATATTAACAACTGTTTGGCGCTGGGCTATCAGTTGGATGAACTTGTGAAGAGTGACTTCCTAAAGGATTACCTCGTAGGATCCCCTACAACGGCAGCCACGGCAGTACAAGAGGAGGGCCAGGCACACGAGATGCCAGTCCATGGGGAGGCTCACACCATTTCTGGTGGATTTTCTGGAGGGGGCCCACGGCCTCTCAACGTAAAAGTATGTGAGGTCAGTAAGTTCAGTTGCAGAAGAATTCCCGGACGATCCTTGGGAATCAGACCTCGTGTTCACAAGGGCTGACCTACGGGATGTCGTCCCGCACGACAATGACCCCATGGTCATCTCAGTAGTTACAGCAGGAAGGAGGGTACATAGGGTTCTCGTCGACCAGGGCAGTTCCGCTGATGTCATGTTCTGGACGACCTTTAACAAGCTATAGTTGTCCCCGGACCTCTTGAGACCCTACACCGGATGCTTATATGGATTTGCAGATAACCCAGTGGAGGTACGTGGGTACTTAGAACTGAGGACGACGTTCACTGATGGAACGGCGTCGCGTACCGAAAGCATCCGATACCTGGTGGTTAACGCCAACTCGCCTATAACATTTTGTTGGGCAGGCCCGCCCTAAACAGGTTGAGGGCAGTACCTTCCACTCGCCACATGAAGATGAAGCTGCCAGCCCTTAGCGACAAAGTGATAGTCATCAAGTCGGACCAGGAAGAAGGTCGAAAGTGCTATGAGAACAACTTAAAAACAAAGAGAGGCGTGGTCATGGTAATTGAACGACCACCCGCCTCATGTTCATCAGCAGAACCAGAATCCATGGAAAAAGCGATGCCTGGGGATGACGCAGGCACAAAGGGAAGACGCCTTGACGCCTCGCCTATGGAGGAAAAGTCGGAGGAGGCGACGCCCGACGATGCGACGCCTATGGAAGAGGACCCCATGAACAAGTCTCGCCCGGTAAACGCGCAACGTGAACAGCCCCAACCAGAGGACAACGTGGTGAAAAACCAAATAAGAGGAAAGACGTTCAAATTAGGACGCCACTTGAACCGGGAAGAACGAAGAGAGGTAACGACAGTGATCTCACGACACCTCGACGCCTTTGCATGGATCGCGGCAGACATGCCTGGCATCGACCCAGATTTCTTGTGCCATCGCCTTACCATGGACACTAAGGTCCGCCCTGTGCGACAGAGACGGGGGAAGTTCAATGAGGAGCGATGCCTCGTCGTGAAGCAAGAAACTCAGAAGCTACTAAACGCGGGGCACATCAGGGAGATACAATACCCTGAGTGGCTAGCCAATGTAGTCCTAGTCAAGATAGCAAATGGGAAGTGGAGAATGTGCGTAGACTTCACGGATCTAAACAAGGCATGCCCGAAGGATTCGTACCCACTCCCCAACATTGACACGTTAGTAGACAGTGCCTTGGGCTGAAAGATGATGAGTTTCCTAGATGCGTTCTCAGGCTACAATCAGATCAAGATGCATCCCCGGGACGAGAGCAAAACAGCGTTTATGACAGACACATGTAGCTACTGTTACAAGGTAATGCCGTTTGGTTTGAAAAATGCAGGCGCCACCTACCAGAGATTGATGGACAAAATCCTTGCACCAATGCTAGGAAGAAACGTGCAGGCCTACGTAGACGACATGGTGGTAACCTCGAGCGAGAGAGGGCGACACGCGGCTGATCTGGAAGAATTGTTCGCCACCATATCAAAATACCACCTGAAGTTAAACCCAGAGAAGTGCGTCTTCATAGTAGAGGCGGGGAAGTTCCCAGGATTCATGCTCACAGAAAGAGGGATAGAAGCGAATCCTGACAAATGTGCAGCCATCATCGCCATAAGGAGCCCAACCTCAGTGAAGGAAGTTCAACAACTGACAGGGCGAATGGCAGCATTATCGAGATTCGTATCAGCTGGTGGGGAAAAGGGCCACCACTACTTCCAATGCCTCAAGAGGAATAGTCGTTTTACGTGGACATACGAGTGCGAGACAGCGTTTATCAAACTGAAGGAGTACTTGGCGACGCCACTCGTGCTCTGCAAGCCACGGGTGGGCGTCCCTCTCCGCCTATACTTTGCAGTAACAGAGTGGGCCATTAGCTCTGTACTGGTCCAGGAACAAGACCAGCTACAGAAGCCCATATACTTCGTTAGCAAGGCCTTGCAAGCCCCAGAGTCAAGGTACCAATCGCTAGAGAAGGCAGCACTAGCAGTGGTATTCTTAGCACGAAGGCTTCACCACTATTTCCACAGTTTTACGGTGGTAGTAATGACGAACCTTCCCATCCAGAAGGTACTCCAAAAGCCAGACGTGGCCGGAAGGATGGTACGCTGGGCAGTGGAGTTGTCAGAATTTGACATTCAATACGAGCCCCGGGGATCCATCAAAGGCCAAGTCTATGCTGACTTTGTAGCGAAACTTTCACCAGGAGGAGATCCTCAAGAGTTAGAATTAGGGGCACAGTGGGTGCTTTCAGTGGATGGATCCTCCAACCAGCAAGGGAGTGGCGCTGGAATAATCCTCGAGGGGCCTAATGGGGTCTTAATCGAGCAAGCTTTACGCTTCGCCTTCAAGGCAAGCAACAATCAAGCGGAGTACGAGGCGTTGATTGCGGGGATGCTTTTGGCTAAAGAAATGGGTGCTCAGAGCCTCTTGGCAAAGAGTGACTCACAATTGGTCACAGGACAAGTAACAGGGGGATACCAAGCAAAGGACCCCAGATGGCAGCATATCCGAGGTACGTCGAGGTGTTGAAAAGAGCCTTCGTTGCGTTTGAGCTGGTGCATGTCCCCAGGGAGCAAAATGCTAGAGCTGACCTGCTCGCCAAGCTGGCCAGCTCAGGTAAGGGGGGAAGGCAGAGGACCGTAATACAAGAGACTCTCAAAACGCCGCGAAAATTCGTTGCAAATAATAGGGTGGACGTCCTTCATGTTAGTACAACAAGAGGAAAACTAAGGATTCATCGCTCGTTAATTCAAGATACGGTGAAGGCACCCTGCATCCGTACTTACGCAGCCTCGCCAGATGAAGAAAGAGGTATACAGGTGTGTGCTGTGGAAGAGGGAAAGAAGATTAAGAGGAACGCCACCAGGTGGATGACCCCTTACAGGTGATACCTAGCGGATGGAATCCTCCCAGCGGAGCCAGAAGAGGGAAAGAAGATTAAGAGGAACGCCACCAGGTACACCTTAGTGGATGGGATATTGTTCAGACATGGGTTTACGCACCCTATCTTGACGTGTGTAAGCGGCGATGAGTGCACCAGGATAATGGCTGAACTCCACGAAGGCATTTGTGGGAGCCACGTTGATGTGAATGTAACTACAAGAATACATGATTCTTTGACATTCTTAGGAGCAACTTGAGCTGGTCATAAATGGCACCTTACTTTAGAATTGGATCAATGTTCTAATTCAAGAACTCACCAAGACTTAGCACCAACCAAGACTCATATGGAAGTCCATATATTGTCAAATGGAATCAAACACAAGGAAAGTAGAACAAGAAATGAAAACTGGACAGAATTGAAAAGCTAAGCTACTGAACCGAGTAGAAACAAAGAACAAAGCTGGAAAAACAGAATTAAACGGTGCAAATGAAAGGAAAGACTAGGAAATTAAAAACTACCGAATGAAAATTGAAGAAAAGGAAGAAGGACACTTATAGGAAGATGCTTGCTGGATTTTGAGAATTGGAAGAAGCCATTCACGCCACTTGGAACCTTGATCCAAGATAAGTGATGGAGTGCCGCCAGTTGAAGCTCACCATTGCTCACAAGATAAGGCAAAGGAAGAAGAAGACCCAAGACTCACAATTTCTCTCCAAATTTGAGTATAGTCTCTCTACTAAAAATTCCAATCTGAATTGTGAAGGACCTAAGCCCTCCTTTTATACGAGTAAGGGCTGGTCATTTACATAGCTTATTCCCTAAGCAACCCAAAAAACTCCTAAGATCACACCCCCCTTACTAAGCTCACTCCCCAAGCTTCTAGAATTTGCTAAACTAAAGCCTAAAGATGCTTTTACAAAAGAGGTGTCTCATGTTTCCCTCTAAGCACCTTTCTAAACATTGTACCGTCCCATATCCGGGCGTTGACTAAGTCAAGGTCAAAGTCAACGGCTGGAGAGTCAAAGTCAACGCAAGGCGTCGCCAAGGTGGAGAGACGCCAAGAGGAAGCGTCGCCAAGGCAAGGCGTCGCCTAGGTGAAGGCGTCGCCCAACCAGGGCGTCGCCAGATCAAACAGTACTGAAGCAAGGCAATCACGGTGTGGTTCCCCGATACCCATGGGTAGGAAAGACCATGGAGGGAGCGACGCCGTGGGGAGGCCTCAGGTCCCGATAACCCGGGGGAGTGATAAAGAGAAGGAAAAGGTGGCTTCAAGGCCATAGTAATAGTACCAGTGTAGGGCAGCCTGACTCGTGAAGTGCTCCTGCCGCCCCAGAGACGCCTGTGGGACAGATACGACTCAAGAGGAAGGTCACGCCCAGGGCAGCCGGGTGCAGGGTACAAGAGGAAGGCAGATACGCTCTCAAAGTAAGTGACTAGATAATTGGGGGCATGAGTTGGCACCCAAAAAGTCACCCCTAGCGTAGTAGCACTCCCAAGCAGGAGGACTCACACGTAGAAACGTCCCCAGATTGGGTCATGGCGTCGTGAGGCCCTCCACGTGTACGGCAGCCATGTCAGAATAGAAACACCCTCTAATCAGGTGTCAGGTAATTAAAGTCATTCAATACAGTTTTCGTTTCGAGCGTTCAGGTACTATGATGGCTCCCAAGCGTTTCAACGTCTTAAATGCGCTACGTTTTCTAAATTAAACGCTTTAATGAGTGCGTTACGTTTGTGATTAAAAGCGCTTTAAGGCGCTTTAAATGCTTGGGAGGTTTAAATAGCGCGGGGAATGTTGGAAACGGGGTTCGAACTTTCTGCAAATTTACCAGAGCTCTCTAGTTGCTTGCTCGTGCTCCAAGGTTACGAACAAGGGACTGGGGAATATTTTTGCCTGAGAGAGAGAACACAGACACACAATACACAGTTATTTCTTACCACCTTCAGAGTGCTATACGCGGTGCTCAGAGACGGGGGTGAACAGTTTTGGTGTTTCTTGCTGGCTGACTTGAGCGTCGGAGTGCAAACGGTCGCTAGGGCGCCTCTTTGTCCTCTTTTTTGCAGGAATACACAGGCAATCAGTGGGAAGGAGTCCCTAGCTGACGGTTGAGGTCGCGCACGAAGACGTCCCGGTCAACAGGACGGAACAAACATTATTCTATATTATTTACAATTTAAAAGAAACTATAAAGAGAGATATTTAATATGAAGCCTATTATTTGAGAGTTTGTAGACTTCTTTATCTTTAGGCTTGATCTTCTCTTTGACTTCTTTTAATTTGTGAGAAGACTAGAAGGAAGAACTTCAAATGTGTAGGTGAAAATCCTCTTCCTTCATTAATAAAATCCTCTCCTAGTGGATATCCATCATACTCCCTGAGTTGGAGAGAATTCGTCCACGAATTCAGTACTCCTGCATAAAACAAAGTCAGTTTGCTATTATATAAGAGAAGACAAAAGAAATGGGCAAACATGACTTATCACTTTGAAATGTTGGGAGTTCATAAAATGATGGTCTATACACAGACCATGTTGGAAAAGATTGTTTAGGAATGATATTATTTGGTAAAATAGGAGATATGAAAAAATCATCCTTAACATTCTTATCCAATATGGTGTGGAAGTAGGAACCTTAGGTAATGAAAATGACAAAGAAGAAGAAGACCTTGTAGGCGTAGCACGAGTCAACAAAAGTGATTTAGTTGAGAAGTTATTAAGACTCGGGTTATCATGTACTTCAATTTCCTTTTCATTTTCTTTTTGAGTTTCTTTGGGATTGGTCCTATATGCTAGACGATGTGGTAAAGAAACCCTGGGCATTAAGTCTATTTGGTGTTCAATCCCTTTTAGAGGTGGTAATCCTTTAGGAGGATCTTGAATCACATCTTCATAGTCCTTTACCAAATTGTCCAAACATGTGGGACTATCCTTAGCCGACTTGATGTGATTCCACTAGCCATATAGAGAAAGGTTCTTGACCTTCTTAGGAATCACCTTGAGTTGGACATTATAGAGGCACTTTTCTTAGAGTTGGATCATTGTTCTAAGACAAGAACTCACCAAAACTAGTACCAAATCCCAAACTCATTGGATGAACCAATTGTAGTCAAATTGAACCCAACAAATGAGCAAGAAAAGCAAAGGAACAAGGTGAATGGACAAAATTATAAAACTGCCGAACCAAAAACTCATAAAACAGCAAGAACATCTAACCAAAACTCAAGAACACAAGCTAACACAAACAATACAAAGAGGAGAAAGGAAGGAGAGAAGAAATGCTCATGAAGATGGAAGGAGGATGGATGATCTCACCACTAGAAGTGTGGAATGCTCCTAGATGAGAGTGATGCCGCCACTTGAGGACTCCATTGATCCATCAAGATAAGACTAGAGAAGAAGGCTCAAAGCTCTCCAAAGTTCACTCAAAATTTGAGTAGAGTTTTCTTAGATTAATTCCAATCTGAATTTTACAAAGGAAGCACCTCTATTTATAGCCTAAGGTGCTGAAAAATAGGTGGAAATTTCAAATAAACTCATTTGAAATTCCCACAAAAACAAGTCACATGGGAGGTGTGACCTTTTTTCTACTATGACACCTCCCAAAAAACTATACCTACACCACTCTCCTAAGTCACATGGACAATGTGACTTTATTTTACATTTTCACACACCTTTATTTAATAACCACACCTCCTAAAACTATACAAGAGTATTTCAAAGCTTGGCCTTGCCCCTCATGGGATGGACTTGGGCTTTTGGGCTTTGGCCTTCTTGGGCTTGGGCTTGGGCTTGGGCTTGGGCCTCATCTTTATTTTATGTCTTCTTTTAATAGGCTTTTGAGTAACTATTACCCTTTTAACTTGTTGTGTGGACTTGAGAAGGCTTCTCTTGAACTTTTTATATCATTTTCTTTCTCTCTTTTTTCTCTCATTTTAACTTGGTCCTCATGTACTTCCTTTGGAGAGAGAGATTTAAGAGTGACTTTGTGCCCATGGAAGTGAAAAGAAATTTGTTGGTAAAGCCATCATGAAAAACTTTCCTATCAAATTGCCATGGCCTACCTAAAAGAATATGTGTGGCTTCCATTGGGACAACATCACACAAGACCTCATCTTTATATTTACCAATAGAAAATGTAATGAGGACTTGCTTGTTAACAACAATCTCACCTACCTCACTTAACCATTGTAATTTGTATGACTAGGCATGAGAGATGGTAGGTAATCCAAGTTTGTCTACCACTCTTGTGCTTGCCACATTTGCACAACTCCCCCCATCCACAATCAAAGAGCATACTCTATCATGAATAAGACACCTTGAATGAAAAGTATTTTCTCTTTGAGTTTCATCAAAAGGTTTTAACACCTGTCCAAGCATGCGTCTTATTACTAATAGGTCACCCTCATGTGGGCTTTCACTTTCACTCTCACTTGGGGATCTAGAAGGTGAGGAATGTCTAGAAGATTCGGACCCATGCTCACTACTATCTACCCCATCATGCATATACATAGCTCGTTTAGAAGGGCAATTAGAAGCAATATGTTCATAGCTTAAGCATTTAAAAGACTTCTTACTAGACGAATTATGTGGTGATTTAGGCCGAGAATTGGAAGTGGAAGGCTTAGACTCTCTAGGTTTGAAAGTAGAGTCCTTTGAAGGGATATTTGAAAAAGAGTTATTTTTATTTTTCCAAGAAGAGTGGTAGTAGTTATCCTTAGAAGAATTTCTGAAAGCATTTTTCCTTGAAAGTTGATTTTCAATTTTGCTAGCAAGGTGCACCACATTTTCCAAAGAAGAATATTCTTGTAACTCTACCACGTCTTGAATGTCCCTTCGAAGACCACTCACAAACCTAGCTATCTTAGCTTCCTCACTCTCATCCATATTAACTCGAATTAAAAGGGTGTCTAGTTGTTTAAAGTAATCATCCACACTTAGCGCGCCTTGATGAAACCGTTGGAGTTTCAACATAAGGTCTTTCCTAAAGTGTGGGGGTACGAATCTAGCGCGTAAACATGCTTTCAAATCGTTCCAAGAGACCACGGGCGGCCTCTTGTGTAGGTCAATGTCCATGAGGTATTGATGCCACCATTGCATGGCATAGTCCAAAAATTCTAAAGAAGCTAACTTAACCCTATGCTCATCCCTAACCCCATTTACATCAAAAATTTGGTCCACCTTAGCCTCCCATCCTAAGTATACATTGGGATCACTTTCACCACTAAAACTAGGAAGTATTACATTAGGAGAACAAGGGCCAGCCACATGTTGGCGCCTCTCTTCATGGTGATGATGTCTTGGCCTTGGATTATCTTCATAATAACAATGGGAGTGCCTTGAAGAATGCCGACTAGGAGGAGGAGTTCTTCCCTCACGGTTTTGATGCATTTCTTCTCGGTTTAACTCCAAACTTGGGAGTCGTGCTTCCATCATCCTTATCACCTCAAGATAGTGAGCATTGGATTGCTTGACATTCTTTAAGTCCTCATAAAGGGCTGCCTTTTGTGGGGAGCACGGTTTGGAGGACTCACCACTAGAGAAATGAGCCATGAGCAGAAAATACACAAAAACAGAAAACAAAACAGTGAAAGAAACTTGTTAGACCAAAAAAACAGTGAGATAGAGGTTGCTGGAAAATGCCCAAGAAAGCACTCAAACCACTCCAAGAAAATATTATGTCCTCAACCAAGCCTTGCTTGTGGAATGGAGTAGCTTCAAGTGAAATATGTCACAGCAAACCAACTTACTTAAGAACAAGTCTCCACACAACTTTAAGAAGAACAAAAAGACAAGCAAGAAAAGGTGTAAACAATAAAAGCTAAACCAAAAACAGAGAGCAATGTTTGAAAAACTAGAAAGAATATGAATGAAAGACAATCAAGAAAATAAGGAATTCAATGAAGAAAGAAGGCACACAAAAAGAGTCCTAAAGAAAAGTGCTAGAGTAGATTAAAGAAAACAGAAAACAGCTACTGGAATTTTTTTTTTTTTTTAAAAGCAAACTGTGTTATGTTTACATATTTAACTGTACTGATTAAAAGTGTACCGCCCTGGAAGTCGGAAGTGATGACGTGGCACCAAGCCACAGAGTAGGCGTGTGGGTAAGGCGCCAGAGTGGCAGTGGGGAAGGAAGTCGGGTGGTTCGTGTAATCGCCAGTTATTAAGTTGGCGTGCTCCGATCTTCAGTATGCCAGGCGATCGCCCAGTTGAAGATGAAGTCGCCAGATGTGAACTCAGGCGACCAAGTGATTGGAGATCGCCAGAACAAAGCACATCGCCGAAGATGAAGGTGGTGCAGATTATGAAGGCGGCCGGCGAGACCACAGGGAAGGTGTATGAAGGCCCCCTAACTCGCCAGTTCCAGTAGAGATCGCACTCCCAAGTTAGCTATGTACTGGGCAGCATCATGCATAAATAACTTAGCCAAAAAGAGAGTCAGAAGCAGCGCCCAAGTCAAGGAGGCTCCAGATGATGGCACGTGTACAGTTGGATGCGAGCCACGTGTCCAAGTCTGTAACTGCCAGGAGAGAGAAAGTAACCAGGTATATAAGAGTTCTCAACGAACTTTTTGAGGTACGCACGTTCAGAATACACTCTTTACGCTTGCGAAGTTCTAGAGCACACTGTGATAGAGGATTTGCACGGTTCTTGTTCTCTTAGTATTTGGTGATTCGGTCACTGACTTGGGCGTTGGAGTGCGATCGGCCGCAGCGGCGCCGCTCTGTTTCTTTGCAGGTTCTTGAGGTGGATCTCGAAGAGGAACGGAGGTTTGAAGCGGTGCGCACGTCGATCCTTTGACGAGGCAGTTTCCAGCGTTCTGGTCAACAGGCAGGATCATCAGGCGCCCACCGTGGGACCGTGTAAAACTTGCTCCATCCACAGCGTGAGTTCTTGGAGGTTTTCGAAGTTTTCTGCGTGGTTGTGTGCTGGTGCAACCATCGTTCGCTGTTTGCTTGAGATTCGTTCGGTGAATTCGCATTTTACACTGTTCGTTTGGGTTTTTGATCGGTGCAGTGAGGTTTTTTCTGCTGTTTTCGCGCGATTTGTTCGGTGGAGTTGAGTTCTTTTGATCGTTTGGTTATCCGCGGGAGAAGCGGTGGTTTCTGGTGAAGTTGCAAGTTTGCTTGAAGGTTTGCGGTGTTTTTGAGTTTTCTCACGGAGTTTCGCACAGTTTTACCGATTGATCGCTGACTCAATCGTAGCTGAAGTAAGTGTTGTTCGCCGCATTCTGTGATTCGCTGAGTTTCATGAGAAAAATGAGAAGCAATCGCTCAAGTCCAGTTGCGCCCATCGCTGCTGAAGGCGCCGCTGCCATGACCATGGCGCAGATGGCAGAGATGATGCGTTCGTTGCAGGCAACTGTGGAAGCCTCACGCATAGAGCAAGCGAGAATGCATGAGGACCTGGTCGCCTCTCGCACCAGGAATGAGGAGCTCAGCAAGGTGACTGAGGAGCTGCGTCAAGCTCTTCAGGAGCAGCAAGGGCGTTCTTCTGCTGAAGAGGTTGCGCCGTCGTCGGCACCTCGTTGTTTTCCTATGCCTTTCGCCTAGGCGATTACTGACACGCCTATTCCTACGAGCGTGGTTCCGGTTAAGGCTGTCTTTACCGGCGTGGAGGATCCAGAGGCTCATCTAACCACGTTCCATACACAGATGATGCTGTCGAGAGGGTCAGACGCCGTCTACTGCAAGATGTTCGTGAGCACGCTCCAGGGAACGGCGTTGGAGTGGTTTGTGAGCCTACCTAACGGTCACATAACCAATTTTCAGCAGTTCTCGAAGGTTTTCGTCGAGCAATACATTGTGAACAAGGCACCGCCCAGGGTGTCTTATGATTTGTTTGATATAAGGCAGTACCAGGAAGAGTCCCTCAGAGACTACCTGAATCGCTTTGGAGCGCAGATGGTTAGAGCGCCGGCTAAGGATGAAGAAATGCTGGTGTATGCATTCAAGAAGGGCGTGCTGCCAGGACCATTCTGCGAGGCCTTGATCAGGGCTCACCCTACAACGTTTGCTGAGGTCAGGCGACTTGCGGTGGCTCACATCGCCGACGAGAGTGAGGTCGCCGAGAAGAGAGGGAGAGTGGCTCCCGCTAGGCCACGCGCCCAGACCAGGATCCAGCCGCAAAGGGTGCTGGAAACAGCGACGGCGGCCAGGAAGGACCAGAGGACTCGCCATCCTTATGATAGGAGGAACAAGGGGAGGGGCCAGGGACGCCAGCAGCCAGCACGCCGGGAATACAATCGCCCGCCTAAGCACAAGTTTGTTATGGGATTGGCGGACCTGATCGCCATTCCCAATATATCTGCTAGGTTGAAAGCGCCTGAGAAGGTGGGCGACAAGGTGTTGGGACCAAAGCCAGAAGCCTGGTGTGAGTTTCACCAGGGCTTTGGCCACACTTTGGACTCGTGTTTGTCCTTAGGGTATCAGCTCGATGATCTGGTTAAGAGCGGGTTCCTAAATGAATATCTGCTGGACAGGAGGACGGGGGGAGCGTCGAGTTCCCAGCCAGCAGCTGGAAAAGCCCAGCAACACGAGATGCCTATCCACGGGGAAATCCACACCATTGCAGGAGGCTTCTCAGGTGGTGGATGCACCGCATCGCAGAGGAAGAAGTATGCGCGGTCGGTGATGGCAGTGGATATGTTTGAAGATCACTCGTCGGAGGTGGACATTACGTTCACCAAGCAGGATCTTCGGGACGTTGTGCCCCATGACAACGATCCCATAGTCATTTCGTTGATTACGGCGGGAAGGAAGGTCCACAGAGTTCTGGTGGACCAGGGAAGCTCGGCAGACGTGATGTTCTGGCCGACATTCACGCAGCTGGAGTTGCCCCTTGACCAGCTAAGGCCCTATGGAGGGTGCCTGTATGGGTTCGCTGGTGACCAGGTGGAGGTCAGGGGGTATATTGAGTTGAGAACCACGTTTACAGATGAGGCTGGTTCGAGGACGGAGAAAATCAAGTACCTCATTGTAAACGCTCCTTCAGCATACAACATCCTGTTGGGAAGGCCCACGCTTAACAGGATAGGCGCTATACCGTCGACTCGGCACATGAAGGTGAAGTTGCCGTCTATGGAGGGGGTGGTGATCACGATCAAGTCTGATCAGAAAGAAGCGAAAAAGTGCTATGAGAATAGCCTGAAAAACAAGAGATCAGTGAGTTATGTAACAACCACCCCACCTCCCGGTGTGAAGCCCAGATCGACGGTAGCGGAAGAGACCGCCGGAAGGGACGTGGAGATGGTGGACGCTGAGCAGGGGGAGGGAAACGCTGGTCTGGAGGAGGAAGAGGCGCGGAATCGCCCTGAGGAAGCGAGAGAGCAGGGAATCGCCAGGGCGGTGATCGCCCAAGAATCCAGGCCAAAACCTGTCGAGCAGTGGCTCGAGAAAGAGATCGGGGAAAGATCTTCAAGCTGGGAAGATCTCTGGAGGTCGAGCTCCAGGACCAGATCGCCAAGGTGATTGAGCGGCATCTGGACGCGTTTGCATGGTCCGCTTCGGACATGCCCGGGATTGATCCCGACTTCTTGTGCCATCATCTGGCGATGAACAACTTGGTGAGACCAGTGCGACAAAGAAGAAGGAAGTTCAACGAGGAGAGGAGGCAGGCGATTAAAGATGAAACACAAAAACTCCTTGCTGCAGGCCACATTAGGGAAGTCCAGTACCCTGAATGGCTGGCGAATGTCGTGCTGGTGAAGAAGAGTAACGGGAAATGGCGCATGTGCGTCGATTTCACCGACCTGAACAAAGCTTGCCCAAAGGATTCGTATCCTTTGCCAAGTATAGACGCCCTGGTTGACAGTGCTGCAGGGTGTAAGTTGCTGAGTTTCCTGGATGCCTTCTCGGGGTATAATCAGATCAAGATGCATCCCATGGATGAAGAGAAGACAACCTTCATGACGGAGAGGTCGTGCTATTGCTACAAGGTGATGCTGTTTGGGCTGAAGAACGCGGGGGCCACGTACCAGAGGCTGATGGATCGAGTACTTGCACCAATGCTGGGAAGGAATGTGCAAGCGTACGTCGATGAATTGTTCACGTTGCAAGCACGTTGCAGACTTGGAAGAATTGTTCACGACGATCGCCAAGTTCAGATTGAAGCTGAATCCAGAGAAATGTATTTTCGGCGTGGAAGCTGGGAAGTTTTTGGGATTCCTCTTGACTGAAAGAGGCATAGAGGCCAACCCTGATAAGTGTGCCGCCATCTTGGCGATGAGGAGCCCAGCTACGGTGAAGGAGGTTCAACAGCTAACAGGTCGGATGGCAGCCCTGTCCCGCTTCGTGTCCGCTAGCGGAGAGAAGGGCCATCCCTATTTTCAGTGCCTGAGGCGCAACAATAAGTTTGTTTGGACGAAAGAGTGCGAGGAAGCTTTCGTCAAGCTGAAGGAGTATCTGGCGAGCCCGCCGGTTCTGTGCAAACCGCTGGTGGGAACCCCTCTCAGGTTGTATTTTGCTGTAACTGAGAGGGCGGTGAGTGCGATGCTCGCCCAGGATCAAGGTCAGGCTCAGAAGCCTATTTATTTTGTGAGTAAGGTGTTGCAGGGCCCCGAGACGAGATATCAGGCCCTCGAAAAGGCTGCGCTGGCTGTGGTATTTTCGGCGAGGAGGTTGCGCCACTACTTCCATAGCTTCACAATACTGGTGATGACTGACCTGCCCATCCAGAAGGTCTTGAAGAAGCCTGACGTTGCAGGAAGGATGGTGAAGTGGGCAGTAGAATTGTCAGAGTTTGATATCAAATATGAGCCCCGAGGCCCGATTAAGGGGCAAATCTTTGCAGATTTCGTGGTCGAGCTCTCATCTGAGGCAACGCGAGTTGAAGGGGACGATTTCTGTTGGGTACTCTCGGTGGATGGATCGTCGAACCAGCAGGGCAGCGGTGCTGGAGTCATATTGGAAGGACCCAACGGCGTGCTGATCGAACAATCTCTGAGGTTTGCCTTCAAAGCCAGTAACAATCAAGCAGAATATGAGGCGCTGATCGCCGAGATTTTGCTGGCTAAAGAGATGGGAGCCAGGGTGCTGATGGCGAAGAGTGACTCGCTGCTAGTCACA
Source organism: Phaseolus vulgaris (assembly GCF_000499845.2). Classification (NCBI taxonomy): domain Eukaryota; kingdom Viridiplantae; phylum Streptophyta; class Magnoliopsida; order Fabales; family Fabaceae; genus Phaseolus; species Phaseolus vulgaris. Next base: position 39,717,683 of record NC_023752.2, on the reverse strand, counting down.
GGGCAAGTAACAGGCGAGTTCCAGGCTAAAGATCCACAAATGGCGGCCTATCTGGAATATGTGCAGGAGTTGAAGAGTTCCTTTGCCTCCTTTGAAGTAGTGCATGTGCCCAGAGAGCAGAATGCCCGAGCTGACTTGCTAGCTAAGCTCGCCAGTTCAGGCAAGGGGGGTAGGCAGAGGACGGTGATCCAAGAAACTCTGAAGACGCCAAGAGCATTTGTGGCAGATCACCTGGTCCTTCAGATAAGCAAGTCGACGGAGAAAGCAGCGAGAAGCCATAAGTCCCTGACGCAAGAAACTCTGAGATCGCCGAAAATTAGAGCATGTCGGGGAGAGAAGGTGAACGTGATGCAGGTCTGCGCTACCCATGAGCCAGACACTTGGATAACACAGTACAAGCGGTGCCTGGCAGATGGCCTTCTCCCGTTGGATCCGACTGAGGCTAGGAAGGTAAAGAAGAATTCTAGCAAGTACACCCTGATTGATGGCGATCTGTACAGGTTTGGGTTCACTCACCCGCTCCTGGAATGTATACATGGCGAGAAGTGCACAAGAATCATGGCGGAGCTCCACGAAGGTATATGCGGAAGGCACGTCGGGGGTCGAGCTCTGGCCGCAAGGACTCTCCGTGCAGGCTACTACTGGCCATCGATGAGAGAAGACTGCAAGAAGTATGCGCAGTGTTGCAAACAGTGCCAACAGCACGCCGATTGGCACAAGGCGCCTCCTGAGGAGTTGAAGTCGATTTACAGCCCTTGGCCGTTTCATACGTGGGGAATCGACATCCTGGGACCTTTTCCGCTGGCGATCAGGCAGATGAAGTACTTGGTGGTGGCAATTGAATATTTCACCAAGTGGATCGAAGCAGAACCAGTGGCCCAGATCACCGCACACAAGATCGAAGGTTTCGTGTGGAAGAACATCGTGTGCCGGTTTGGAGTGCCTAAACGCCTGGTGTCGGACAATGGGACTCAGTTTGCAAGCCCCCTGTTGAAGAAGCTTTGCGAAGGGGTGGGAATTCAACAAGTGTTTGCATCCGTCGAGCACCCTCAGACAAATGGCCAGGTGGAGTCAGCTAATCGGGTGTTGTTGAGAGGTTTGAAGAGAAGGCTAGAAAAAGCCAAGGGAAGCTGGGCTGAGGAGGTGCCCCGTATAGTCTGGGCATACCATACCACCGAGCAGTCAGGAACCCATGAGACCCTGTTCAGCTTAGTCTATGGGTGTGATGCGATGATTCCAGTAGAGATTCAGGAGAGCTCGCCGAGATTCCAGAACTTTGTAGAGGAAGACTCGAATGAAGAGAGAAGGCTGAACCTGGATCTACTGGATGAGGTCAGAGAGGAAGCGAGACTGAAAGCTGAGGCGGTGAAGAGAAGGATTGAACGAAGGTACAACTCGAAGGTGATGCCAAGGCAATTTAGAGAAGGCGACCTGGTGATGAGAATAGCCCACCAGTACGAGATGGAGAATAAGCTGTCACCCAAGTGGACTGGACCGTTCAGAATAACCGAGGCGCTCGGGAACGGCGCCTACCTCTTAGAGACGCTGGAAGGAGGGGCGATTCCTCGCACCTGGAACGCCACGCACCTGAAGTTGTACTATAGTTAAGAGCTTTGTAAGTAAAGACAAACACAAAAGTTATATTACAATGTCTCTGATAAAACAGCTTGAAGGGGGCACTCTTTTTTCCTAAGGAGGGTTTTTAATGAGGCCACCCAATAAAAGAAGAGTTTTCGAAGTATAAGGCGTTTTCAGATTGCATGCTTGCTGTTTTCCAAAAAAGTTTTGAAGAAAGACCTTGTCACTTATACGTGATTTAAGGCAAGTAAAGATATATTGCACGCTTTCTAAAAAAGTTTTAAGTCCTCATCGTCTTTCGGCGATTGGAGGCACCAGTTAAAGCTAAAGTCCTCATCGTCTTTCGGCGATCGGAGGCACCAGTTAAAAGACCTCAACGCCCGCGCGCGTTCCGAGGGAAGTAAAAGACCTCCTCGCCGTCGAGCGAGTGCAGGCGAGGAAGAGTGAAAGTCCTCAGTGTTTCTGGGGGCTAGAAGATGTAACCCCTGGGGCAATGTAGAGGCAAGTGAAAGTCCTCAGTGTTTCTGGGGGCGAGAAGATGTAACCCCTGGGGCAATGTAGAGGCAAGTGAAAGTCCTCAGTGTTTCTGGGGGCGAGAAGACGTAACCCCTGGGGCAATGTAGAGGCAAGTGAAAGTCCTCAGTGTTTCTGGGGGCGAGAAGATGTAACCCCTGGGGCAATGTAGAGGCAAGTGAAAATCCTCAGTGTTTCTGGGGGCGAGAAGGTGTAACCCCTGGGGCAATGTAGAGGCAAGTAAAAGTCCTTAGTGTTTCTAGGGGCGAGAAGATGTAACCCCTGGGGCGAGTAGAGGCACGATTAAAAGACCTTCTCGCCTATGAGCGAGTTCAGGCGAGTAAAAGACCTTCTCGTCTATGAGCGAGTTCAGGCGAGTTAAAGATCTTCTCGCCTATGAGCGAGTTCAGGCAAGATAAAATCCTTCTCGTCTCGAACGAGTTCAGGTACGGTGTAGAGGGTGGAAGAAGTTCTGAGGGTGGCTAAGGTAGGTTCGGAGAGAACGCCTAGCCACCCGGTCTCTTGCTCTGAAGCACAAGGAGGTAGAGAAGGATCCGAAAGGCGCCTCTACCCCCAGATGAAAGAACAATGGCCAAGGCGTGAAGCCAGAAAGAAGCTGATCGCCAAGAGTTTCTGGAGACCAGGAAAAGTTCAAACAGTGGCGAAAAAGTTAAAAGACCCGTTTTGATGGAGCAGATCGGGTGGAGCAGTGTTTAAGCCAGTAGCTGAGTCAAAGTTTGTTGCTTGAGGAATATTTTTACGATAAGGTTAATTGCCTTAAGTTTACGAATTGTTAAAGTGATTGTTGCTTAAAGCTGAAGTGATTCGAAGCAGTTAAGTTCAAGGTCGTGCCTACAGTTTGCCAAGTCATTTCTTTGGAATTAAACAAGCAAGGAAAGTTGAAGCAACTAAAGCAGTTATAAGAGGAAGAACGTAGACCTTTGTCATTAACAGTTAATATCAGTTCAAAACATATATACGAAAAGGCATAAAGTCTGTTGCAAGCTGTATACAAGGGAAAGTATAAAAGCAATGGATGGGATTAAATTGATCAGTCTTCGGCGGGCACCACTTTTCCATCCACCACTTCATTATTCAGTGACACCATGTTGAGATCCAGGTCGGGAACAAGCAGCAACTGTTCCCGTGCAGCTCGAATCCAGCAGCCAGAATTTGAGGCGAATT